>NW_025796728.1:438481-484592 GCF_021613505.1 Equus quagga | reverse complement strand
CCCGCCCCGGCCCCCGTACACAGTTGTATATCTTAGTTGCACGTCCTTCTAGTTGTGGGATGTGGGACGCCTCCTCAACGTGGCCTGACGAGCGGTGCCATGTCCGCACCCAGGATCCGAACCCTGGGCCACTGCAGTGGAGCTCGCAACCTTAACCACTCGGCCACGGAGACGGCCCCTCAAATTTCTTAGTAATAACAATAGTAGCTCACATTAGTTGAGGCACAGATCTCTGCCCTTACAAGCATCATCTCTTTTCACTTGAATAACTTTGACTCCTACAGGGACTCACGGTTCCAGCCCTGTCTTTGACTGGGTAGGCTGGTTTGCCTAATTCTGGAGTTCAGTATCAAGAAGCCTGCATATGTAAGCCGCATTCTCCAATATCAGATTCTCAGTAAATAAAGGTGATATTTTGGTTTCCAGACTGCCCTGCTCTTTTGTCTTACATCTCAATTGGCTCAATGCTCATTCAAGGAAGAGAAGTGCCGCTTGTTGGGCTCGCCCAGACCCTAAGAGGAGCTTGTTTCATCCAGCTGCATTCTGCACCCACACACACAGCGCTGTGGGTTTGTTGCATCCTTTCCTCCAGCACAGGAAATACTGTTTGTACCTTGATGACCCCCTGAGAATAGAGGCTGGATGGGCGTTGAGCTCCCTTATAAAAGGGAAAGTGAAGCCACCAGCAGTCAGCGTTCACGATGGAACGTAAGTCCAGACCCTGTCTTTAGGAAGAAGCAGAGCTCAGAACCCACCAAGTCCATAGTTCCGGCGGACAGAAGATGGACTTGGGAGCCCATCATCCCCGCTGCAGCTGACTGCATCTGGGAGGATGCCTGACTCACGAGTAGCTGGTCTATAGGTGCATATGAGGCCTGGCACCAAGACTTTGCCACAGGGGCAATGTCGGTATGAAAGATAAGGACAGTAACTACTGTTTATTAACCATTTTCTCTATACCAAGCAATATGCTAAGTGCTTAACACTATTATCTTATTTAGCCCCACGCTGCATCAAATTCCTATTATTACCCTCATTTTAAGATGTGAATCTAGATCACACAGAGGTGGAGAAAACTTGGCCAAGAGACAGGGAGGCGGGAGAGAGAGAGAGAAAAAAAAAAGAGAAAATCCCAAAGTAAAACACGGCATTGCGGTTATTAGCACCAGCTCAGGAACTGAAACGCCTGGATTGGAATGCGTTACAATTGGCACTGTCCTTTTGCGCATCCTTAAACTGGGCCAATAGTGGCACCTGCATCAGAGGATTGCTATGAAGTTTAGAGTGTTAATGCTTACAGAGAGCTTAGAAGAGTGGCTGACACCTAATATGTTCAATAAATATTACTGATTAAGACCATTCCTTTTTCTTACCCACAAATAATTTTATGATATCATGTGATGGCAAAGTTGTCAAATGAAAAAAATTTTTTCCTAGGACAGCTGTTATTATTATTATTTTAAAAATATCTCCTAGACACACGGAGAAGGACTTTTCTTTCCATGAGGAGGGGCTCCGCATGTATAACACTCCTGGTTCCTCTCTGCCTGCTCACTTACTCTTCCTGATTTGTTCATTTGATCAATATTTGTTGAACACCTTATATATGCCAGGTAATTTTTCTAAGCACTGGGAATACAGCAAACAAACAGAAAAAATTCTTGCCCTCCTGGAGCCTATGTTCAAATGAATGATACCATATTTCCTGCATGGTCTGATCTCATTCAGTTTTTGTTTTCTGGTTTTTGAGGGTTATTTTTTTGTTTTTTGGTGAGGAAGATTGGCCCTCAGCTTACATTTATTACCAATCTTCCTCTTTTTTTTTCTTTTCTCCCCAAAGCCCCAGTACATAGTTGTATATCCTAATTGTAGATCATTCTAGTTCTTCTATATGGGATGCTGCCACAGCATGACTTGATGAGCAGTGTGTGGGACCATGCCCAGGATCCGAATCAGCAAACCCTGGGCCACCAAAGTGGAGCTCATGAACTTAGCCACTTGGCCACGGGGCTAGCCGCTTCATTCAGTATTTTGATGACCTTCTGCTGTCCTCCTGAATCTGAGTCTGGGCACTGTCCCCTAGTCACATAACCATCAGGGCTACATTGGAAAAGAGGTATGAGGAGTGACTTCATCTCGTTGATGAGTCTAGGAGGTGATGTTGGGGCTTGGGGTCCAGATCTCCTTCTCTTGTACAGGTGCACACAGGCTTTTGTGGTCCTCCATGCTGTAAGCTTTAGGGGGGCTGCATCTGTGGTCATCCAGGCCTATCTATGGCTGGGTAGGCTAGTTTGCCTAATTCCGGAGTCTAATCTCAGAAAACCCAACTGTTTGCATATATAAGGCACATTCTCCGATACCAGCTTTATCTGTGAAAAAAAGGTGATTTAGTTTCCTGGCTGCCCTATTCTTTTGTCTGATTTCTCAGTTGGCTCAGAGTTTGATCATGGAAGAGGGGTGCTGTTTATTGGGTTCTCTCAATGCCAAATGAAGCTTACTTTGTATAGCTACATTCCGTACACACAGCAGGCGATATTTAATACATGGCTACTGTGTAATTTCATCTCCAACATTAGTCAAGGGTTGACTAATGTTCATTATAAAACAAATGGCAAGAAAATCTCTCTCCTCTAGAGGAGAACACTAAGCGATTTAATTTATTGAGCCAGGCATAGAAGAGTCTGGAAATCAAAGGCATGCTTAACAACTTGAGTGAGTGTTTTCTGTTGCCTGTTTACAGCGAATGGTGAACATTACTCAACAGTTAATGGTGGACATTAAATTGTAATTATACATTAATAATAATGTTCGTGTATAAATACATATTTGTTTTATATGTGTACACACAGTTTGCAGTCACTCTTAGTTCAAGTTTTACAACACCCAGGGAATCTTGGCTTAGCTCAAGAGGGCATGACCAGTGTTTACATTTCTAAAACTTAGTTAATGTCAATTCCCGTCAATCTGAAAAAGACAAGATGGTCTACATGGCAGCTTGGTGGTGGGATGGTGAGATGGACTAGAAAAACGGAGATTGTGTAAGAAAAAAAATGGGAAATATTTTCTAATCTTCAGATTTGGAAGGTTTAACTCCTTGTTCTAATCTTCCAGATCCCTTCCTTCCATCCTTCTACAAATCCCTAAATGTCATAGTTGTCTCTTTGGCCAAACCAAGCAAAGTAAGTTTTTCTTACAAACCAGCTGCTTTCATCCAGTGGAGGCTCACCCCTTCACAGGGAGCGAAGTTGAACACTGAATAGCTACTTGTATAATTCTGAAGCCCTTTCCAGTCACAGAAATACTTTTGTATCTGTGTTACCCAACAATTAAAAAAAAAAATACTGGTATAAGAGCATATAAAGTACGCCTTTATTTAATTCAAAGAGTTAAGTACAGTCACTTTGGTTATCATGTGACTTGGAGTTTTCCAGACTTCAGCTTGTGTCCCACGAGTCTTATTGCTAACTTTCCCCACATCCTCCTCCTGCGGTCTCTTTAGGCTCCCCTTTTCCCACAGCCTTCCTTCAACATCCCGTTCTTCAACTTGAGGTACCTGGTCAGAGCTGGTATTCCAACTCTGAAGCCCTCTGGGCAGATCTCTATGATCAAACTTTTCCAGAAAACAATAATTTCCTTCAAGCTAACAGAAGCGATGGTAGTGACAAACAAGGTAGATCATTTGTTATGTGTTCCCTTTATTCAACAAACCCTGTTTGACTCCTTAATGGTAGAAATTATGCTGGGACTAGTGATGTAAGGATGATCCAGGCTCCCTCCTGGTCCTGAAGGTGCTCAGAGATGAGATAAGGATCAGTAGTGTCTGGGAGGCTTGCTACCATTTTCTCCTCCTGTGCCCGTGGCAGACATTGATAATCAATCACAGCACTTTTTCCTCCTTGAACTTAGATTTAACATCACAGTCCATTTCAACCCAGTGCTGTACACAGCTACTATCAATGAATTAGATCCAACATGCAGGATGAAATACATTTGCCAAGCCCAGGGTCAGACCTGGGCTACAGGGTGGGAAAAGGATGGGGAGGAATGATAGATTATCCAAAGTGGACTCTTTTTGTCAAAAGCTTGTTAAAGTGGGCTTCTTTATTATTAGAACCCGAAGTGTAAGCATTATTGCAGCCAATTCTCATTTTACCAGGCGCCATGCTAAGTGATTTCATGCAGTGGCTCATGTTATCCTCCTAACAATCCTATGAGGTCAGTACTGCCGTCATCCCGAGTTCGAAGAAGAGGAAACCTATGCAGAGCGAGGTTATGTAATGTACCCAAAGTCTCATAACTAGAGTGATGAAGTATGTGGATTCAAAGTCAAGCTACCTCAACACAAGTTTCCAGAGTAGAATGTGAGCCACTAGGACATTGCAAGCTTCTCTATATATTTATTTTCCATCCAAAAACAAAACAAAAAATGTATTATGTGGATTGTTACTGGTACTCTCAGGCTGAACGTCAAATGGTTACTTGTCACACATGGCATGGGAGACACCCAGTAGGTAGACAGTGGCTCTCTGAGGCAGAGGGTTGGCCACAGGTCCCTTGCTCTTCCATCCTCTTCACATATTGAGAGCTGCTGCCATTCACACATTTGCTTCCTGTGGTGTCTCAGGCAGTAGAGTCAGCAATACTTTCTATTGAGATGGACAGTGATCACGAAAATATTTTGAACCACTCAGAGTTTCACAGGTTGTCTTAGGGAAATGTTTTGAACAGATTTGTCAAACTCAAAGCTAAGTTCCACAGTTTTCTTTTGTAAGAAAGAAGTGTTTTGTGTTTGCAGACCTTTACTGTGATGACAAATGATACCAAGCAGATATTTTTGAAAAAATAAACACACTTCATCTGTCCCCTCAAAATAAAGGTGATGTTTTAACAGGAAATCTTTCTAAAGAAACGTATATGAAAAGAGCATTTTGGAGATGGTTGGAATTTTTCATCTGCTGGTACAAACAGGGTACATGTGTCACATGTCAGCGCTCTTTAAAAAGTTGGAATAATAATTTTCTAACCTGTTTAAAGATCTTCCAAACAGTTTCAGTGGGTTTTGAACCCATTTGTTAAGAATACTAACAGTATGGGGTCAGCCCAGTGGCGTAGCGGTTAAGTTTGCACATTTGGCTTCGGCGGCCCAGGGTCTGCTGGTCGGGATTCCAGGTGCGGACATGGCACCGCTTGGCAAGTCATGCTGTGGTAGGCCACATATAAAGCAGAGGAAGATGGTCACAGATGTGAGCTCAGGGCCAGTCTTCCTCAGCAAAAAGAGGAGGATTGGCAGCAGATGTTAGCTCAGGGCTAATCTTCCTCCAAAAAAAAAAAAAAGAATACTAAGGATAAAAACAGTGCAAGGTTACCTTGTAAGAACAACTGATAGATATCAAGGAAGAGACAAATTTCCTAGCCAAATTTCAACAAAATTTGCATAATTTACAAAGGAGACTGAAAAATAAACTATCATGATTTCTCGAGTCCAGGCAGGGCCGAATTTCTTCTTTTGTCTCTGTGTCCCTTGGTGAGGGAACTTTTTCAGCTCTGATGGTCTTGAAAACCAACATTTGAACTCTTCTGCTTTAGCTTAGAACCAGCTAATCAAATTGTTTTATCATAATGGGTTAAACAAAGATTTACTTAACCACTCCTCTTGCTAAAACACGCAAATTCTTTTTGATTAAAGCAAAATATTTTTGTGTTGTTAGAAAATAAAATCAAAGTCAATTTAAGAATACTGTTTATTTTATCTTTTACCTAGTTTTGCAAATTTTCTTTTTGTTGTTTTTACTACACGGAATGCACTGGCAGAGCAGTCCACATATGTAATTTATAAACAGATATGCATATATTAGGCCATGCTTAAAATTTCTTTCTTTAAAGCTATACAGCCAGGGGCTGGCCCAGTGGTACAGCAGTTAAGTGTGCACGTTCCACTTTGGTGGCCCGGGGTTCACCAATTTGGATCCCAGGTGCGGACATGGCACCATTTAGCAAGCCATGCTGTGGTAGGTATCCCATGTATAAAGCAGAGGAAGATGGGCACGAATGTTAGCTCAGGGCCAGTCTTCCTCAGCAAAAAGAGGAGGACGGGCAGTAGTTAGCTCAGGGCTAATCTTCCTCAAAAAAAAAAAAAAAGATATACAGCCAAAAAAGCACTTCCGGAGCCTGTTGCAGCGCTCCCAGCAGCTTTGAGAACTGCAGTCAGGGGAGAGGAAGTGAAGGCACTGAGGAGCATCAGGCAACCCACTGGCCTTATATCTTTGCCTATATTAAGGCCAATTCCATTTTATAAATTGAATCTAATTGTGTTTAGCCACCAGATTAGAAGCCAAAACCTTAGATCCCTCCCCAGTGGCCAGAGGCCTTCCAGTTTGGCCCAGGGCAATCCCGAAGATTGCCTGTGCCCAGGTCCTCCTCAGCGGGGGCTGTGCTTGAGAAGAAAAACCAGTGAGGGGGGCTCTGTTTCCTGATAGACTCTCACAGGGGCTTCCTGAGCTGTCTGGGGTTACCCTCCCTTGTCCCAACAGCTCAGCTCAGTGTGGCTCCTGGCCACATTGTCCGTCTGCCACCCAGGCTAAGAGGCTACCTGTCCTTCCCTTCTATCAGCACAGATAATCCAGGTGTCAACAGAGAGATCATGAATAGTTCATGTGATCCCCTCGCAGCTTTAATGAGGGAAAGATTGACTGGAAGCTCACGGATTGAATGGAGCTGTTTGAACATGAACGGCTATGGGCACACCGCTGCCGTCTGGAATCGTCTTCCTCTCCCTACTGTTTCCCCTCTTCCTCTGTGGAGTTTGGACACCTCACCCTCCCAGGAGTCAACCCCCTTCGCCCCTGAAGCTTGTTTTCAGGCCTGGTGACAGCAGGTGCTCATCTCTGCAGGCAGTTGGCAAAACTGACTTTCTGTCCAGAAGGCTTTCTTTAATCCACCCACTCTGACGTCAGCTTAGATGGTCTTTGAGTGTCTCTGTGCAGTTGATGACCAGAGTGCCTGAGTATTCAGGGCTCCTCAGAGGCGTTTATTAACCCTCCAGTCTTCAGACACCTCCTCTGTTACGTAAATTGTTTTCCCTCTGGTTCTAGGCCTTTCCCTCAGGTTCCAGGTCCCCTTTCCCAAGGCCCTGCCTCTCTTGACCCTTACCTTCCCCACCAGTCTGGTTTGCTTTCTTTCCACTTCTTTCTCCAGCCTCAGAAGAACCTTAGACTAAAATGAAATTGTTCTTGGCGATGGTGGCAGGTGATTTAAAAGCATGAAATGCTTTTCCTTTTTCTCTTTTATAAATAAGTTCTTAGAGAATAAGTAAACCAAACCTGAGGTGACAGAAGCCAGAAGCATGGTTATCTCTGGGGGTGGAGGGGTCATATCTGAAAGGGGTTGGGGAAAACCTTCTGCAGTGATAGGAATGTTCTGTAATGTTCTGGGTCATGACAACACAGCTGCACATATAGTAAAAATTGAGCTGTACACAAGATTGGTGTATTTTCTAGTATGAAAATTATATGTCAAGTTTTAAAAGGAAAATAAAAACATTCTTCAGGGTTTGGGTGTTCAGAAGCCAGTAAGGTGCTCAGACTAGGAGGCCCCTAACGTCAGGAGGAGCTGTCAGCAGCTGAGCAGACACTCTTTACCCGCTGCCTGACACAGCGCCTACCCAGGTTTGCTGAGCTCCCTGGAAATCAGTGGGTGGACTGAGCCAGGACGGACCCTGAGCAGAGCCCAGAATTTTAAAAATCCGTCCTGAACACTATTCTAAGCAGGATACAATGCCGAGTACTACATGTGCCTTATTTCATTTCATCTCCACGATAATCTTGTGGTGGGGGATTATTAACTCCATGGCACAGGCAAGGAACCCCAGCTCCCGAGGCTGGATAGGTGGTCCAGGGTCACACAGCTCATCGTGTGACAAGCCCTGCGCTCTCCTCACAATCCCACAGCACTGCCCTCTCCATTAGAATGTCGTGGGGACAATTTTTTTTCTTTCCAAAATGTGACTGTTTTTCTTTACTAGTTGAGTGTTTCATTCCTTATTCTATATATTGTGACAACAGAAAAGGGACAGATTGATGGAGCAAATGGTTTCCCCGAGAAGCGTCGCTGTGGGGACTTTGCCTTCTTTCTCCTCACCTGTGAGGAAAAATGGAATAAAAAGTCTCTAATTTAGTGCCCAAGAGGAGTCTTGCATCCTGGTGGCACCCCTCCTGTCGTATCTGCACCTGGCAGCCAGCACATGAGGTGTTTACTCAGCATTTCTGATCTCTCAGGAGGGGATGCTGTCATTTTTAAAGGTGTAAGTGAATAGGGAGAATCCAAATCTTCTCAGAGTCATGTAGACGTGTGTTTGTGTAGTTGCTTTTCAAGACACCAGGCCTGGCCCGGTGGCACAGCGGTTAAATGTGCACGTTCTGCTTCTTGGTGGCTCAGGGTTTGCTGGTTCAGATCCCGGGTGCAGACATGGCACCGCTTGGCAAGCCATGCTATGGTAGGCGTCCCACACATAAAGTAGAGGAAGATGGTCACAATGTTAGCTCAGGGCCAGTCTTCCTCAGCAAAAAGAGGAGGATCGGCAGCAGTTAAGCTCAGGGCTAATCTTCCTCAAAAATAATAATAATAATAATAATAATTTAAAAAAAGACACCAGGCCTTTTGTCCTGCACACACTTCAGCAGTGTCCATCCAGTTCTCCCAGTGAGCAGAAAATGATGCCTTAAATTGTTGAGGGGCCTCCAGTACGTCAGGTGTTGCACTGCTTTTGGCATCTTAGAGCCTGTTCTATAGCCTGGTCTGCCTCTTGGTGGTCCCAGGTTCTTAAGCAAATTATTTAACCTCTCTGAGCCTCAGTTTCCTGATTTGTGAAATGAAGATAGTTACTGCAACAAACAGTAACAACAAAAAATACTCATAATTGGGCCGTTTTATGTGCCAGGTATTTTTCACACCTGGACTCATTTAATTCTTATGACAACTGTATGATCTCAGAACCATTGTTACCCCTGTTCACAGATGAATAAACCGAGACACATGCCCCTGTTAAGCTGCAGAGGCAGGATTTACTTAGGTCTGCCTGACTCAGGCCTAAAGGCTTAACTTCCTTGCTCCTTCTATTCCCATCTCAAAACGTTGCAGTAAGGCATTTATAATATTTGTGACAGCACTTTATAAACAATAAAGCAAAACCAAAATATTAATACCATTATTATTATTCTAACTACATGAAAGGAAAGTTAGAAATAAGAGACACAGTACATGCCTTTGAGAAATTTATAGTCTCAAAGACTACAACACACACAGGCACATATACCAAAATATAAACTAAAAATACCCAACTGTGTCAAGCACACAACCAACAAAAACTTTATAGGGAAATAGACATGTGCCCAGGGCATGCTGGAGTCTCTAGAACGTCTGGAGCCATATGGCACTGCTGTGAGAATACCTCCCAGGAGTATTCGCTGTCTGACTAAGAGTGAGAGGAGCATTCTAGGTGGGGAATGCCTATTACATTTCAGGGAGACCAGGGGTTGGAGCCGAGAGTGCAGGCTGCCTGGGTAAAGGACAGCACAGGTTGAACATGATGCTTAATAAGAGGCAACAGGGGGTGAGAAAGGCTCTGGCCAGGGGCCCATGAGGCCATCTTATCTAAGGCCCTAATTGGATTTGCAACCCTGTAATGAACCACGGCGGGTGTCTGACAAGAGATGGGATGTGATTCAAAATACATCAGAGAAAGGCACATCAAAAAGCCTGGTGAGGAAAAGAGCCCAAGGCAAGGAGTGTGTCTCTAATAGTTCAGGGACAAGATGGACATGCTTCTGGAGAGGAAGAATGTGTGATGGTTTGGGAAACTATTAAAGAAGAAGAGTTCCCCCGCTGAAACCAGGCCCCTTGAAGGCCAGACTGTCAGGCCACACAGCACTCCCAGTGCCCAAGCTTAGTAGGGATACCATAAATAGGGATACCTAACCAGGCTTATTAAGGGACAGAATGAATGTAGGATGTGAAAATAAACAGGAGTCAAGGATTAGATTCATAGGTCACTAATTACCGCTGAGGGACCAGGACACCAGAGATACCATAGATGATTATGTGAAATTGAAGAGTGGACATTCAGGAAAAAAAATTAATTATTTTGGGTAAATTTGAAAGTGGCAGATACAAGTGGAATTCTTGGCTAAAAATAAGACTTGAGGTTCAGAAAATATGAGAAGTCAGGATTGGGATGTAGATTTGGAAGTCTTTTGTAGACACTTGGGTATCAGTTAGGATTCTGATCTGCAAGCAACAGCAACTTACTCTAGCTATTTATATAGAAATTAATTTACTGAAATGATAGTCATTGACAGAGTCGCTGGGGAGTTTGGAGCGCCAGGCAAAGAGGTTCTGAGTCTAGAACTCTGGCCAAATGCACTCGCCAGAACCAGCCAGCAGGGAGACTTCTGTATCTGTTGCTGAGCGCCATCTTTAGACCCCTAATCCTGTGGGTAAGGGGCATTGGGCATCGCCATTAGCACCCTTGGCACTGCCCACCCTGAAGACAGGTTGCTACTGCCACCTCCTCTACCCCAGGAAGAATCCTCCACTCGCCTTGATTTTTGTGTCAGAGATCCCCAGGCGCTGCATCTGATGGACAGAACCCAGGTTGTTACCACACCCGAGAAGCAAGAGAAGCCGAGAGAGGAGGACTGGAACCTCTTTAGCAGGGAAGGTTTTGCTTCCACAAGATGACTACAGCGGGGAAGGCGGTTCAGACGCTGCAGCCCAAACCACACGCATTTCTTCAGAGAGGAGAGTGGTGAATTCAGAGCAGGCAGTGCCGGGAGCTCACCCACTGGGGCTGGCTTCAGCCCCTGAGAGAGCAGGTGGGGGCTGAGGTAGACCACTTCCTCACTACCTGCCGGCTGTCTCCCTCCAACCCAATTCAATGCCTGTAGCCACAGCCATCTACTTATAATAAGAGACCGTTCCAGACAAGGGAAACGATAGAAAGAATAAACACATGGGACTTCATCGGACTAAAGAGCTTCTTCAAGGCAAGGGGAAACAGGATTGAAACAAAAAAACAACCCACTAATTGGGAAAAAATATTTACAAGCCGTATATCTGACAAAGGATTAATCTCCATAATGTGTAAAGAACTCACACAACTCAACAACAAAAAAATCAAACAACCTGATCAAAAAATGGGCGGGGGACATTTCTCCAAAGAAGATATACGAATGACCAATAAGCACACGAAAAGATGTTCATCATCACTAATCATCAGGTAAACGCAAATCAAAACTACAATAAGATATCACCTTATACCCATTAGAATGACAAAAAGTAACCAAAACAAAAAGTGACAAATGTTGGAGAGGTTATGGAGAAAGAGGAACCCTAATACACCGCCGGTGGGAATGCAAACTGGTGCAGCCACTATGAAAAACAGTATGGAGATTTTTCAAAAAATTAAAAATAGAAATACCATATGACCCAGCCATCCCACTACTGGGTATCTACCCAAAGAACTTGAAATCAGCAATTCCAAAAGTGCCATGCACGTCTATGTTCATTGCAGCATTATTTACAATAGCCAAGATGTGGAAGCAGCGTAAGTGCCCAGCAACTGATGATTGGATAAAGAAGATATGAGATATATATATATATATATATATATATACACACAATGGAATACTACTCAGCCATAAAGAAGAATACAATCGTCCCATTCACAACAACATGGATGGGCCTTGAGGGAATTATGTTAAGTGAAATAAGCCAGATAGAGAAAGATAATCTCTGTATGACTCCACTCGTATGAGGAATTTAAACATGTGGACAAAGAGAACAGATTAGTGGCTACCAGGAGAAAGGTGGAGTGAGGAGTGGGCACAAAGGGTGAAGTGGTGCACCTACAACATGACTGACAAACAATAATGTACAACTGAAATTTCACAAGATTGTAAACTATCATAATCTCTACAAAGATTTTTTTAAAAAAAGAGAGACTGTTCCAGCTTAAAATGCAAATCTCCCTGGAAAGAAACACTCTTCACTTTGTCATCACTGTTAACTGTTCATGCGCTAACTTTCAGGGCTTGGGTTAGAAGCTAGTACCAACGCCCAGGCCCAGAAGTTCTACAGGGGCCTGAGCCAAATATAAATCCCTTGTAAAGATTCATAGCCAGTCTTTGCTTGCTTGCGAACCTCCCAGTTTTTTACAATCATGTGCTCTCAGTAGCCTGATGGATTTGTCACAACATGTCCAACATAATAAGTGTTTTGATGGGAGAGAAATGATAGAAGGGAAAGAAAAGGGAATTTTTTTGTAGTGTTGCTCTTCCTATGTGCAACACGTGAGGATGGAGCTTGAATTCCCATTTAACAGATGCTGAAACTGAAGCTCAGGGTGACATGACTTGCCCAAGGCCACATGGCTGCTATGGTGCTGAGATAGGTTTCAAAACCAGCTCTATCTGTCTCTGAAGTCTGACAGCTCCCCCTATACTACGCCATCTCACCATGAAGGGAGAGGGGGCCGAGGGCTGCAGAGTAGGGGAAATTTGCACTTCCAGTCCAATGGGTTAAAGGGGAGGATACCTGTTGGGGGTGTCCCGGGATTGCCTTGGCGTAAATGTGCTGGGTTTCTCTGGGAGAGGATGTGTAGAAATGAGGAAGAGAGAAAGTCACAGAAAAGCAACCCTATTTTATGACCTCATCTAGCACCCTAGATGCTATTTGTCAGCCATCTTTTGGTGGCAAATAACGGAAACCCAACTCAAACTGGCCTAACAGGAAACGGAAATTGTTGGTGCATGGCCATGGTAAACATGTTAGGAATTCTCTCAGTCACTTTCTCTCAATCTCTCAGCTTGGCGTTCCTCTGTGTCTGCTTCATTCCCGGGCAGCCTATCCCTGTGTAGTGGCAGAGGTGCCAGAAACAATTCTAGACTTACATCTCAACAACTAATGACCTTCTGGTCACCCAAGTGAAACAGTGGGCCTTTTCACCAACAGATCTAGCAACGAGCTAGCCCTGTGACCAACTAGCCGCAGGGCCCCGATTGTGCAGGCCTGGAGTTTACACGTGCTTCTGCAGCCAAACATTCATCAGCCTCATCTCCCTCACAGAGCCTGAGAATGGCTCCCCAAAAGGACACAGAAGTCCTGGCACCATTGGAAGGGATGCTGGAGAAGCAAAGCCACCGATACCCACTAGAATGTAAGCTTCACGAAGGCGGGGAGTTGGTTTTTGTTTTAATTTGCTTTGTCTATGCTGTATCTCAGGGCTTCAAACAGGGATGAGCACATGGTAGGCACACTCGATAAACACTGGTTGAATGAATGATGGAACAAATAAATAACTATGTTTACAGACTGTGATGCCTAGGATGCCATGAAATGGGAGTGTGGGCACACTGTGGTTACAGACTAGTGTAGGGAGCAGAATCTCTTGTCTTTTAGATGAGTCAGGTGTTATTTGTTCAATGACACATGACCCCTGCCATGTTGGCTTTTGGTGCATATCAATCATAGAGTTACATAGAGCCCTGGAATACCATGTCTAATAAGGGCAGAGCTTTTCCAGTCCAGTTGCTCACAATCCTCCTGGAATGAAGGATGATGTGTCCCTTTTTCTTCCAGGGTTGTGTCTACATGATATATGTGCCTCATGCGTTGCTGCCTTTTCTCCCCAGATCCCCACTTCCAAGTGGAAAGCCAGGGTGGTGGTGCCCATTCACTTGGAGTTCACGGTACTGGTCCAGCAGGGTCCTGGGAGGTGGCATTCCAGAATAACCAGTCAATTGCTGCTAATGGGGTTTTACATTCTTTCTCATCAACATGCTAAGCCAATGCCCAGAGTGCATTTTGGGGAGAACATGTACCTCAAACCCCTCAAATTATCTCCCACTCTTATTAGCACCTCTTGGTTTTCCCTGGCACATTGAAACAACAGGACCTTTTGTATTAATAAGTAGGAGAATGTGTTCAGTCACCTCGTCTCAGCCAAACTTGGATTTCTCCAAAAAAGGCTGCAGGGACATTGGATCTGGAAACACTTTTAGAGCCAAAAACAAAAACAACCCTCAAAAAAGTCACTGCCGTAAACTGCCTGGTTAATATGCGCCTAGTGCATTCGCCGATGTGGAAACTGGACTTAATTTGTTGTAACATGATGCAGCTATTTAGCATTTCCTTCCCCTCCTCCTCCTTCTCCAGTTAATTCTGAGTGGAGATAAATCTTGAAAACAGGCTTAGAGGGCACAACAGGAGGCCCTGCAAAGTCATCTGGGCTGTAGTTTCCAACGGGCCCCTTTGCTATTTTCTGAGCAGTTAGAACTGATGCCAGAAGAGAAAGTGTTACTAAAGGGACTCGTGAACATTATAGACCCAGGATGCATGGAATACTTAGGGGCTGACCAGGGTTTCCTTGGCCACCCATGAGTGTTGAAAAAAATCTCTACTGCCCCAGGACCTGTCCTGGAGACTACCAGAAGGACAGGAAAAAGACCAACACTCAATGGGTTGTCAACCCTTAACTCTCACAGCATTCCCGAGGAGTAGGCAAGCTACCAGCCTGTCAGTTCCTAAGCTGGAAACAAAGGCTCCAGGAGTTGAACAATTTCCCTCAGGCAACTTGTCTGAGTCAGTGACAGAAGCTCAGGTTCTTCATCTACAAAAACATGACAGTGCTGCGCTGTGTTAACCTCTGTATCTCTCCCTTAGTATTGAGGTTTTGATCCTTGGTATTTTCTTCCTTGATCCAGGCAGTCGCATCTACTGTACTTTTGTCTGCTATTATTATTACTCTTCTTTTGACATTCACACGCCTTCAGACATACCATGTTTCATTGAATCTAAGACACCATCTATTCTGAGATGAACCACTATTTTATGTAATGCTAAAAAAGAAAGAATACTGCTAATTAAATATGACATGACATTGATCATGATTTCAGAGATGTTAAAATGTGAAAAGAAAGGTATCTTATGATCCATAAAATGCGTTATATTATTTGTCTGCCCAGATTCAGAGCACTTTCTTTTTTTCAAGAAACAGGTTGGAGGAAGTGCTCTTCCCTCCCTCCAACCTATGGTTCTACCGTGAGCGGCCAAGCTGCTCCCCCGGCTAGAGAACATGAGCATGGAACCCAAATGGGGCAGGGCAGTGGATCACCCGAGATTTTACACATTAGAGAAAGAGAGAGTGCCTCCCATCTGGTGACAAAGAAGATGCAGGTCCTGGAGGTTTGGGCAGCTGATGAGATGGAGAAACCTGGTTTGAGGAATGAGCAGCTCACGGGGAGAGCAGCTGAGACAGAGATGGAAGAGAGTTTCAACAGGACTAAGCATTTGGGTGCATTTGTCTCTGAGACCAAATGCAACAGCACGATTAAATTCCCCTTTGCTAAACCTAGGGCAAGTGTCTGTCCCTTGTTACAGGAATCCTCTTTTCCACCACCAATTGTCTAGTTTTTATCCGTCATCATACATATGTGCCCCTTTACCTCTTTTGCCCTCCCCTCACCCCGTTCCCCTCTAGTAACCACCAATCTGTTCTCCTTATCTATGTGTTTGTTTATCTTCCACATATGAGTGAAACCATATGGTATTTGTCTTTTTCTGTCTGACATTTTGCTTAGCATAATACCCTCAAAGTCCATCCATGTTGTCACAAATGGCATGATTTTTGTCTTTTTTATGGCTGAGTAGTATTCTATTGTATCTATCTATCTAGCTATATATACATCACATCTTCCTTATCCATTCATCAATTGATGGGCACTTGGGTTGCTTCCATCAGCATTATTCACAATGAACATGCTGCAATGAACATAGGGGTGCATAAATCTTTTTGAATTATTGACTTCATGTTCTTTGCATAGATACCCAGTAGTGGAATAGCTGTATCATCTAAAGTTCGCTTTTTAAATTTTTGAGAAATCTCCGTACTGTTTTCTATAGTGGCTGCACCAGTTTGCATTTTCACCAGCAGTGTAGAAGGAAGAACCCTCTTTTTCGAAGACACCAAGAGAGCAACTAGGCCATCATATCCCTCCCTCTCTCTTCTAGGCTTGCTCACTTTGAGGCCACTGTGCTGTGAAGACACTGGACAAGAATGATGAACATCCTCTGCTCGTATCTTGAGGGTTAAGTCACTGTCTTTCTCAGCCAAGGGCTTATGAACATTAGGGTCCTGCTTGCTCCCTTACTGAGGAAACAGAGTTGTTTTATTTTTTCTTAACACCAAATTTCAATTTTTTAAAGAAAGAGGAAACCAAAATATCTCTTGGTGTGGGGGTGGGGTGGGGTAGGGTGGATGGGGTGGGGTGGGGAGAGGTCAAGGTCTTATCCTAAGAAAAAGCAAATAAGAACTGAAAAAGAACAACAATCTGATTTTCTCTCCTAAAATCCCTTCTGTTGAGAATGGCTTCCTGACCGTTTTTTCAAGACCTGGCTAGTGGGAGGGGTAGAGAGGGGTTGAAAGTTAAGGATGAACTTCTTGGGAATTGTAGAAATAAAAATGTGGGCAAAAGAAGCCCAGTAGGACCGAAGGTTGCCCTCAGACTGTCATGCTTCCAGATTTCTGAGGGTTGCTAATGAATACTTTTCAAAAACTTTTCTACATATCCACCTACCCTATTTTAACTCTTCAAATGTTCCCAGAGCTGCTGATTTTCCACTGCAGAGAAGGGTAAGTAGAAAATTGCTTTTGAGGTTTCTTTTGTACAGTAATAATCTTGGGCAGTGCCCACGTCGCTGCGTCCTCGTGAGCACCTTGCAAATTGATTCCAAACTGTTCCTTTACTCGAGAACCCAATCCCCTTGGAAACCAGAGAGAAAATGGATTGTGGTAAAAGCCCGTTTTACTAGTATTAAGATCAAAACCTTCATTACACAAAAATGTTCGTCCTTCGGTGCCTTTTAAGTCAGAAATATTCATTATGAATTGATGTTCATCTCACATTTCTGCAATATTTTTCATCTAGATGGATCTTAAAGTTGTAGAGTTGTCTAATCCTTAAGGACAAAAAAAGGAAAAACAAATCCCTTCCTCCTCCTGCACCCAAGAATTTTATTACTTTTTTTCCCTCAGTAACACTATTTTACAGTGTTTTCTGAAGGTTTATTAACTTTTTTACATGGAGAAATGTTGAATGGAGGTGATATTCTTACCTATGGGACTTTGATCAGAGCTTTCTCCCCAAAGAGTGCCTTTTGTTGGAAAATACCGAATGAGAGAAGAGGAGCAGAGACTCCACGGAGCCATCATTTTAACATCATGCTCACCTTGAGCCTGTTGGGAAATGCAAGAGAAGAGAAAAAAGAAAAGTTTGAAATGTAATCCCCACCCATCACAATATCACCAGCTTTGGAAGGTACCTGAACGAGAATTGTTATTAATCTGATTCATTAGTGAAAATACTGTGTCCACTAGAGTATGAGCAAGAAATGCTCAAACGCCTTTGGTGTGGGTCTGAGATTCCTGCGGTATCACCCATCTCTCTCCTGCATCTTTGCATCTGGGGTCAAGGGAGGCCCTCCACAAGCCATCTCAATTTGTTCTAGTTTCTGAGCTAATTCGCAGTCAGTCACTCTCATTCCCTTCCTGTTCCAGCTTATGGCAGTGAGGCTGGGAAGGAAATCCTGCTGTGAGCAGGTCCTGTGGCTTTGGGTGTGGGCCAGAGGCCTGGCCTGCCTCCATTGTCCTGTCTGGCTCCAAGTCTCTGGTAGGACCTTAACCCCTATCCACCAGACATAGTTCCTACCAGTCTCTTCTCCCAAGGCTGATATGTTTTTTTAATTTTTTAAAAAAGATTTTATTTATTTATTTATTTATTTATTTATTTATTCATTCATTCATTCATTCATTCATTCTTTTTCCTTCTTCTCCCCAAAGCCCCCCAGTACACAGTTGTATGTCTTAGTTGTGGGTCCTTCTAGTTGTGGGATGTGGGATGTCACCTCAGCATGGCTTGATGAGTGGTGCTAGGTCCATGCCCAGGATCTGAACTAGCCAAACCCTGGGCTGCCAAAGCAGAGTGCACGAACTTAACCACTTGGCCAAGGGGCCGGCCTGCCAAGGCTGATCTCTTGAACATCTGGTTTTCTTGCCTTCCCAGCATCTTTACCCCCTTCCTCTGGTGTCAGATATTAATTTAAACTTTTGTAAGCCAAAATGCATGTTCATAGTTCGTGTGCTTTGGGTAGTCGTGACACATCAGCCCCAGCCCTAGTAGTTAACATATGGCCCAAATCTGGCCAACTGGTGTATTTAATGCTTTGTCCATGGTGATTGGTTCAGAGATGAGCATGTGACAAAAGTGGATCCAATGAGAATCAATTCTGGGGCTTGGGTAAAATTGTTGGGTAGGAGAAGCTTTTTCCACTACACCGTTTCTCAACCATGACAATATCGACATATAAATCCAGATAATTCTTGGCTGTGGGGGCTCTTCCTGTGCATTGTAAGATGTTTAACAGCATCCTTGGCCCCAATCCACTTGCTAGTAGCAACTTCCCCAACTCCTTCTATAAACATGTGTTAATAAAAATCAACAATTATCATGACTGCATCAAAGATGCAGGTGAAATTTCTAATATTCCATTTATGTTTACATTTTAGAGATCTGTGTAGACTAGAAATAACAAGCTGTATTTTTAATTATTCATCAATAGCACATATTTGTTTGCTGTATTGATATTACTCTGGAGTGTGGTCTTGAAAAAATCGACTTATTTTGTTAAATAAAGTTCAACTTGCAAAACTTAGGACATACACATAAATTCACTTTCCCTCATCCAAAGACAATTTTAATATCTTTAAATGTTTTTGAAAGCTTTGATAAACACTATGCCTAAACCCTGTACTTCCACCCCCATTTTTTTCCCTTTATCTTCTGTCTAATTCATAATGTTATGTCAGAGTCTTTGCACTTGCTATAGCCTCTGGAATGTTCTTCCCCCACATAACATCACTTCCTTTAGGTCTCTGCTCAAAAATCCTCTTATGAATAAAGCCTTCAATAGTAATCTGCTCTCCTAGTCTTTTTACACAGCTTTCCTTTTCTCCTGTAGCACTTACGATTGTCTGTCACATTGTATCTTTCCTTGTTTATTTCCTTATTTTGTGTCAATTCACATTAGAATAAGCTCCGTGAAGGCAGAGACTTTGCTTTGTGTTTTTCAATGCTGCGTAATCCCAGTGCCTAGAGGAATGCCTGGCAAAACGTAGGCGTCCAATGCGTGATCTGGTGAATAAATAACCTGGGAACGCACAAAAGACTACGTCTTTCATGGGAACATTATCCAACAACCGCCACATAGTGAGCGAAAAGTTATACTTAGAACCACTGGCCTGGGACACTCAAGGACCAAGGTGGGAAAAACACCGCTTCACACCAGACAGATGACCCTGCCATTCAAAAAGGGAAGCAGATCACACTAACGAAACGGCTGCTGCAGACCCCTGAGAACCCCTGGTGGCAATATCTTTCCTTTGGGAAACACACCTTACAAGGTTTTGAGCAATTGTCATAATGGACAGCTTTCAGTAACCATGTCTTCTGTTGGAAAAGTAATGGTCATTTATTTTCCTTTCCCTTAGCTTAACTTCACTAAACTTCCTTCTAACATTTGCTGGTTAAAATGCTTGTATATAAAGAGGGCAGATTACTTAGTAGGAGAGTATTTCCCAGGTTTCAGAGAGAAGGTTTGAATGAAGAACAGTGTGTTAGATTCCCAGAAGGCAACTCAGGCCTTCTGAGTTACAGGTGCCAGTAGCACAAGGTTATAAAATAGTGTATTTCTTCATAAAGCCCGTTTCCCCATATCAGAACTGCAGTGTCAAACTGTATAAATCGACTCTTTTGAAGTTTCTGACATATAATGTTGACATTTCAGACCCTCAGTTCTATGATGAAAGATTAGAATGATGGTAGGGAACAAGAATGACCTACAGAAAGACATTTTCTGAAGTGGAAAAAACATTTTTTTTTAATGGATGGAAAATTTTTCTTTTAAACTACGAGTTGATTGTGAAGAAAAAAATGAAAACAGATAAAAGAAACATACGAATTGGTTTTAATTTTCTTCACAAAATCTTATAGGTACTAACAAACACAAACTTTGAACAAATTTGTGTTTGAAACATCTTCTTCTTTGGCCACACAGTTTATAATATTTTCACGGGAAAAATATGGTCCATATTCTCCTAATACTTAAGAATTGTGTCAAAATGTGTCTGATGTTGACCTGTGAAAATTAGAGCCTGACTAAATTTGTATCAGTAACTGTTGTCTAAATAATTGTTCTGCCTCATGGCCTTGAGGAGAACATTAATGAATTCTCTTCCTCTCTCTCTTTCTCTTTCTCTCTGCTGTGTATGATATCTACTTAATCCTAAGACACATTTCTTTTGCATTTTAACATTCCTGAAATCGGAATGCCTAGTAATGCATGGCATCTCACAATTATACTTGTCAGGGTTTTTTCTTCCCTGTGGTACATAAAACAATATTGAATCTACACCTGATATCACTTAGATTCCATGAAATAAGGTATACATGAAACATATTTTATTCCCCTTTAGGGACCATTCCCCCCAACCCCACCCCTCAATTGCTTATGAAACTTAACTGCAAAGCCCAATACAAAAGAAAGACTTCATACTATTGGCTCTCTGACTCCCTGACAATGCTTCTCTTGTGATTACTAAGGCTCAGTACTTGTAAATGGATAGCTTTGTCTCATATTTTCAGAGCCTATGCGTTTATAACTCACACGAACAAAGTTATTATTAGCAAGCTCCTGTCTAGCATGAGTTGCTGTGAACATCTCAGCCTTGATGTAATGCCTTCCCTTTCTTGGTTTTCTTCTCTTTCTGTAGTCAGAATCCTCACCCACTGATTGCTTAGTTAGTAAGACTGAATTTAATCCAGGATTTGGCTTAGGAAATTAAGTAATATTTATGTCATGTTCTACCCATGTCTGGCAACTTACTGTCCTGCAAGGAGTATCAGCACCCATTAAATGTTAAAGGTGGGAGGAGCCACTGTTGGGAGCGCCTTGCCTCAGGATCAGACCCCAAAAGTTCAGGCCCCATGTCAGACTTCATGGGAAGGCTGTGGGCTCTAGGGCCAGAGAGCCCGAGTTTGAGTCTCGCCTCTTTCGCTTGCCGATTGTGTGAACTTACATGCAAAATTGGAAGATTAATAGCTGCCTTGCAAGGTTGCTGTAAACATTGGATGTGTATAAATTTGACTCTAGGCAGGGCTTGAGAAATGGTGGCTAACACTATTGTTGAAGATCTCATATAAGAGGGGGTGAATGCAGGAGAAATCCGGGGAGTTGCTGAACCCTTTAGCCTCCTCCAATGTTCTTGTTTGTTCATTTTAGACTCAGCGTTCTGGTATTCATACCTCTGCCCTGCTACAATCTAGCATCATGCAAGTTTAGAATTGCTCTCAGCTGGCTATCTGTTATCATCTATTTACATTTCAACATGAATTTAAAGTGAGCCAGACAGGCCTAGGGAGGAATTCTGGCTCTGTCACTCACCATCCGTGTCACTCTGGGCATGTACTTAACCTGTGTATTAGTCAGGGTTCTCCAAAGAAACAGAACCAATAGGATATATGTATGTATACATATATATATGCATATATAAAGAGATTTATTATAAGGAATTGGCTCCTGTGACCATGGAAGCTAAGTCCCAAGATCTGAAGGGTGAGTCGGCAAGCTGCAGACCCAGGAGAGCCATGCTGTGGTTCCAGTCCCAAAGCCAGCGGGTTCAAGACCCAGGAAGGGCTGATGTTTCACTTCAAGTCCAAAGGCAGGAAAAAGCCCGCGTCACAGTTCAAAGGCAGTCAGGCAGGAAGAATTCTTTCTTACTCAGGGGAGAGTCAACCTTTTTGCTCTACCCAGACCTTCAGCTGGTTGGATGAGGCCCAGTCCTCCTTAGGGAAGGCCGTCTGCTTTACTCAGTCTACTGACTTAAGTGTTCCTCTCATTCCAAAATACCCTCAAAGACACACCCAGAATAATGCTTGACCGAGTATCTGGGCACCCCATGGCCCAGTGAAATTGACACATAAAATTAACCATCACATTCTGTCTGGGTCTCACTGTCCTTTTTGGAAAAAGTGGATACTAATCATTACATCATGGAATTGCCATCAGGAGCAAATGAGACCATATAATAAATGGTTCTTGGAATTCAATAAAGGCCACTTTCCCTCTCACTTTCCTTTAATATTCAATATTCCAGGCATAAGTGAACAGGTCAAGGGGATGTCTTGATCCTGTATCCTTTCATTTGCCCCTGAAACTCTGATATATCCATGATCCATCCTAGCTCAACTCGGATCCTAAACAAAATGTCAACAGGTCATCCTCACAATTAAAGCAGTCCTCCTCCTGTAAGACTCTTTGTGGCCTCCAAACACCACCCGGCAAGGAGAACAGGCTCAATTTTACATTTGGGAGAGAGTCCTGTCCCATAACCTAATGTATCTGTGTCCATCGCAGACTATTTCCTTCTTGGTCTTGGTGATCCTTTGCAAGGCAAGGCCAATCAGCTGGCCAAAGCAGTCAACCTTTCACCAACCTAAGGCAGATAGACAGTGAGCAGTCTAGTTGCTCTACCACACTTTCACCTCTCTTGCAAAGCAGATTGCTTCGATGAGCAAGATGAGCTGGGCATTTCACTTGTTCAGTGCTGGGTGAGTGCGGTCGTACATCATTTCAAAATCACCCTGTGTTTTCTTCCTTAGTATTCCACTTGGGCCTTCTGTTTATATGATTATTACATTTTCCTTCCAAATTGCACCTTATCTTCCATTCTGTTTCTTTCCACTGTTACAATTTCCAGATTATAGTGATTTCCTTCCAGTGTGTTTAATCTTGAGTAAATCAATATGGCCATACTATTTTCCACCAATTTAACCTTAAGTGAATTGAATCTTGTTCTCGTTTGAGATGGGGAAGGGCTGAGTGGGGCCACATAGAAAAGAAAGATGACTATGGTGTGCTGGTTGGTGTGTGTTATCCTCAGCCCGACCAGGTCTTCTCACTTTGACTTTCGCTGAATTCACTGTAGACATTATTCCTAGTGCTATCTCACTTTGAGGCCCACAGACTTTCTCACTTCACCAAAATCAAAAGAAAAGGAGAAGTGGGTAACTAAATATTTGACTCTTCCTAGTAATATTAAAATAATCACAATCCATGGAAGAAAACATCTTTGTTCTGTTTTCAATGCAAAGTAATTACAGATCTGGAATTAAAGCCCATCATCCCGTCTCTCATGGTATATCCAATCTACCCACATATATTTCTTCCTCTGGGTCCCTTTTGGAAAATGTGACATGTAGAGCTAAGGTTAACTGTGGCCAGGAAAGCAGATCATCATGAGAAAGTTTGGACTTCCAGAAGACTGCCGGTGTGTGACTGCCTGCCCTCTTGATACTTAAAAAACATACATACATTAACATTACATTAAAACAAAATGTAACATATGCATAACTGAAAATAATTTCTATTGAAAATCAAAACAAAAATAGTCTCTTGGAAATGAGTTACCCTTTGGCTGAATTAAATGGCCTTGCTTCCACAGTCAGCGTTTTCTGCCTTTTGTGGAATCCTGAGCCACGTGGTAAGGTGTTTGGCTCCAGACTTCTGGTCTTGTGACTAGAACGAGGTGGCGGCAGTGGTGAAGGCTGGTGTTCAGGGGCAATTGGCCACGCCACACCTTTGTCTCCCTGCCACTCTCTGAACACGTGGTTCCCACCAGTAAGTCTTTGCTAACAACAAAATTGCTCTCTGAAAAAAGACTTGAGTCTCCACCTGCATTCAGCTATTCATCTACTCCATTCCAAGAAAATAGGCCAGATGGTATTTGTGTTTACAATGATTCTTTGCTGTTTCCAGATTGCACACAGGCTCAGAAGGTGAACCTTACTGTTGTAAGCACAAAGGCCAAGTGTTATGACTCTGCTTAGCAACTCCTGAATAATGAAATCGGTGCCCAGGAGGAAAACAGGGTCTGGACCAGATGAAACCCTGAGTAATGGAGGGTGTGTAAAGAACACATCACATGTAACACCATACACAGACACTCCTCTTGATTATAATCTGGGAGCAGCTTCCTCTCCCTATTGGCGTTGACCCTGAGGATAGATACTCTGTGAGGATTCTACCTACCTGGGATCTCCTGAACAATCTTTCCACCTTATAGACATGCACACACACCCAGGTCCCTCCTACACTGGGCCACATGCCCCAGCCCTAGATGCCCCCCTCCACAGCTGGCCATTTCTTCCCACAATACCAACCCCCACTCTCTTCCCCTGGAGATATTTGCCAGTCCGGCTTTGCTTTTTTATTTTAACTGATCATTCAAAACCACCACCATCCACAGTTTGCCTGTGTTTTGCTCAACAAAATTCACACGGCAGTTTGTGAAACCCTATCGCCTTTCTAAGACAGAGGGAAATCGTGTATCAAAAAGATACATTAGGAAATTGTGACCTCTGGCCTAGATGGCTCATTCAAATGGCTAACTCAGGCTAACTCATTCATTCATTCATTTCTTCATTCATCTATCAAATACTTGTAGAGAGCATACTATGTGCCAGACATTGTTAGAGCTATGAGAATACATGCAACACTTAAGATCTAGACTCTTAGCAAACTTCAAGTATACAGTATACAGTGTTATTAACTATAATCACCATGCTGTACAGAATTTATTCATATTATAACTAGAAGTTTGTACCCTTTGACCAATATCTCCTCGTTTCCCCACTCCCTAGTCCCTGGCAACCACTGTTCTACTCTCTGATTCTGACTGTGACTTTTTTAGATTCCACACATAAGTGAGATCATATAGCATTTGTCTTTCCGTGTCTGGCTTATTTCACTTAGCATAATGTCCTCAAGTTTCATCCACTTTGTTGCAAAAGGCAGGATTTCCTTCTATTACATGGCTGAATAACATTCCATTGTATGAGTATACCACATTTTTTTTTTTCATTCATCCATTGGTGGACACTTAGGTTGTTTCCATATCTTGGCTATTGTGAATATTGCTGCAGTGAACATGAGAGTGCAGATATCGCCTCCATGTCTTGTTTTCATTTCTGTTGGATAGACACCTGGAAGTGGAACTGCTGGATCATATGATATTCTAATTTTAATTTCTTGAGGAACCTCCGCACTATTTTTCATAATGGCTGTACCAATTTACATTCCCATCAACAGTGTACAGGGGTTCCCTTTTCTCCCCAAACCTGGCAAACACTTATTTCTTGTCTTTTTGATAACAGCTATCCTAACAGGTGTGAGGTGATATCACATTGTGGTTTTGATTTGCATTTCCCTGCTGATTAGTGATGTTGAGCACCTTTTCATGGTCTGCTGGCCATTAGTATGTCTTCTTCAGAAAAATGTTTATTCAAATCCTTTGCCCATTTGTTAATTGAGTTGTTCTTTGGCTATTGAGTTGTATGAGTTCCTTATATATTTTGTATATTAACTCTTTATCTGATACATGGTTTGAAAATATTTTTCCCATTTGTAGGTTGCCTTTTCACTCTGTAGGTTGTTTCCTTTCTTGTAAAGAAGCTTTTTAGTTTGATGTGTCCCACATGTTTATTTTTGCTTTTGTTGCTTCTGCTTTTAATGTCGTATCCAAAAAATCCTTGCTGGGGCCGGCCCCATGGCCTAATGGTTAAGTTCAGCATGCTCCACTTCAGCAGCCCAGGTTCAGTTCCCAGGTGTGGACCTACACCACTTGTCTGTCAGTGGCCATGCTGTGGAGGCAGCCCACATACAAAATAGAGGAAGATTGGCACAGATGTTGGCCCAGAGCGAATCTTCCTCAGCAAGAAAAAAGAAAAAGAAAAAAATCCTTCTAAGAACAATGTCAAAGAGCTTTCTCCCTATGTTTTCTTCTAGAAGTTTTATAGTTTCAGGTCTTATGTTCAAGTCTTTAATTAATTTCTAGTTAACTTTTGTGAGTGGTGTAAGATAATATGTAAGAATGAAAGATAAAAATCACATGATCTATTCAATAGATGTAGAAGCAGCATTTGACAAACTTCAACATCCTTTCATGTTAAAAACTGTCAACAAATTGGATACAGAAGGCACGTAATAAAGGCCATGTATGACAAGCTCACTCATGATGAAAAGCTGAAGGGTTTTCCTCTAAGATTGGGAACAAGACAAGAATGCGCACTCTCACCATTTATATTCAACATAATACTGGAAGTCCCAGCCAGGACAATTAGGCAAAAAAGAAAGAAAGAGAGAGAGAGAGAAAGAGAGAAAGAAAGAAAGAAAGAAAGACAGAAAGATTATCTAAATTAGAAAGCAAGAAATTAAGTTGTTCCTGTTTGCAAATGACATAATCATATATGTAGCAAACCTAAAGATTCCATCATAAACTTGTTAGAACTAATAAATAAATTCAGTAAGGTTGCAGGATACAAAATCAATACACAAAAATCAGTGGTACTTCTATATACTAACAACAAACTCTCCAAAAAAGAAATTAAGGAAACAATCCCACTTACAACAGCATCAAAAAGAATAAAATACTTAGGAATAAATTTAACCAAGGAGGTGGAAGACCTGTACACTGAAAACTATAGGACTTTGATGAAAGAAATTGAAGAAGATATAAATAAATGGAAAACTTCATATTGTTAAATCTTGATACTACCCAAAACGATCTACAGATTCAATGCAATCCTTATGAAAATTTCAATGGCATTTTTCACAGAAATAGAAAAAAATTCCTGAAATTCCTGGGGATCCACAAAAGACTGAATAGCCAAAGCAATCTTGAGAAAGAAGGAAAAAGCTGGAGGCATCACACTTCCGGATTTCAAATTCTGTTACAAAGCTATAGAAATCAAACAGTATGGTACTGAAATACAAACAGATACATAGATCAATAGGACAGAACAGAAAGGCATAAATAAAGCCACACACATATGGTCAACCAATCTTCAACAAAGGCATCAAGAATACACAACAAGAAAGAATAGTCTCTCTCTTGAATAAACGATGTTGGGAAAACTGGATATCCACACGCAAAAGAATGAAATTTGTTCCTTGTCCTAGTCCATTTGGGCTGCTATAACAAAATACTACAGACTGTGTGGCTTATTAAAACAGGAATTTGGGGCTGGCCTGGTGGCGCAGCTGTTAAGTGCACAAGTTCTGCTTCTCAGCAGCCCAGGGCTCGCCAGTTCGAATCCCAGGTGCGGACATGGCACTGCTTGGCAAAAGCCATGCTGTGGTAGGCGTCCCACATATAAAGTAGAGGAAGAAGGCACGAATGTTAGCTCAGGGCCAGTCTTCCTCAGCAAAAAGAGGAGGATTGGCAGCAGATGTTAGCTCAAGGCTAATCTTCCTCAAAAAAAAAAAAAACAAAACAGGAATTTATTTCTCACAGTTCTGGAGGCTGGAAGTCTGAGACCGGGGTTCCAGCATGGTTGGATGCGGGCCTTTTTCTGGGTCACAGACTTCTTCTCGTAGTGTCCTCACGTGATGGAAGGTGCTAGGGAGTTCTGTGGGGTCTCTTTTATAAGAACTCTAATCCCATTCACAAGGGCTCCACTCTCATGACCTAATCACTTTGGAAAGGTCCCAGCTCGTAATACTGTTACATTGGGCATTAGGATTTCAAGAAACGAATTGAGAGGTATATGAATAGTTAGGCCGTAGTATTTCTCTAGCTGCCTAATTTCAAATGACCTGTCTTTGAGTTTGCTGATTCTTTCTTCTGCATGATTGAGTCTGCTTTTGAAGCTCTCCATTGAATTTTTCAGTTCTGCCTTCAGCTCCAAGATTTCTGTTTAGTTCTTTTTTAATAGTTTCTATTTTTCTTTTATTAAACGTCTCATTTTGTTCATGCATTGTTTGCCTGATTTTGTTTAGTTGTCTATGTTCTCTTGCATCTCATTAAGCTTCTTTAAGATGATTATTTTGAATCCTTTGACAGGAAATTCATAGATCCCCATTCCTTTGGGGTCAATTATTGTAGCTTTATAAGTTTCCTTTGGTAGTGTCAGCTTTGCCAGAATTTTCATGATCCATGCAGCCTTGCATTGGTGCCTATGCATTTGAAGGAGCAAATATCTGTTCTAGTCTTTGTGGACTGGTTTTGGGAGGTAAAGACCTTTTCCTGTTGGATTCCCAGGCTGATGGGATTACCTCTGGGATCACAGTTGAGCAGGGCTGGAGCTGGGTCTCGTGGCTGCTGCCAGCTCCACAGTGAGGTCTGCAGTTGGTGGGTCTGTGTTACCAGGGGCTCGGGCAGGCGTGGATTCTATCCAGCATCTGGGTAGAGGGGATTGCCTCTAGGACTTTGTCAGTAGGGCTGGTACTGGGACAACGGTCAGCTTTAGGGTCTGCAGACAGCAGGCCTGTTACCAGGCAGGCAAGTGGTATGGTTCCTGACGGGTCCCTGGGAGGGCTCCCAACAGGTCACTGGGCAGGGCCCTGGGCAGGCAGAATTGGGCCAAGATCACAGCTGAGAGGGGCTGGAAGCAAATCACAGGGCTGCTTCAGGGTCCATAGCTGGGACAGAGGTCTACAGGCCTGCCTCTAGAGAGGTACAGACAGGTGTGCCTCCTGCCAAGTGGGTGGGCAGGACCACTCCCAGACCATGGCTAAGAGGGGCTGGAGCCAGGTTACAGGGCTATTTCAAGATTCCCAGCTGAACTGAGATTGGCAGGCCAGCCTCCAGAGGCATGGACAGGCATGACATCCTTCAGGTCCCTGGGCAGGCTATCTGGTACCAAGAAATGTTTAAACCTCGTAGAAGCCATTGTTTCTTCCACCTGGAGACGCGAGTGGTACGGGAGAGAACTCACTTGTTGGGGCACTGAGGGAGCTGGAGCTGGAGGTGGTGTTTGATGGGCACAGCCCTCTGCCTCCACCAACTAGCAGAGAGGATGCCCACCAGGACAGGAGACCCAGAGGGAAAGCAGTACATCCCTTGACCTACGGGAAAGGGCAGGAGTCGGGGCCTGTGTTATACGTGTGTCCTTGCTCTCTGCTGCCTGAGCTGTTCTGGCCAAGGCTCAGCTGCTCAGTGGTGAGTCTGTCATTCAGGATTCCGCATAACAGGAAGGAGGCGGAGGGGTGCTCAGATGCTTGGGTGTTCTCGACTGGGCGAACCCCAATGCTGTGGAGAGCATGGACTCCAGGATCAGCCTCCCTTGATCTAGATCCCTGCTCTGTCAGTCTTTTGTAAAGTACTTTCTGAGCCTCAGTTTCCTTAGCTGTAGCAGAGATAATGATAACACCTGCCCCCAGGGTTGTTGGGAAGATTAAATGAGAGGGGGACCTGTGAGACCCAGCACAGAGCAGAAGCTCGGCCGGCGTAGCTCACTATTGCCTGTAGGAAGAAAGCATTCTTACCACCTTCAAAACGCAGGCTTTATTTCCCATCACACTTCTGGCAATATTAACAGAGCCTCTGAGATGAAAATTCAATGATCAAATGCAGGATAGCCAGTTAAATTTGAATTTCAAACAAACAATAATTTTTTAGCATGTCTCAAACATTGCACAGGACATACTTATGTTAAAAAATTATTTGTTGTTTATCTGAAATTCAAATTCCACCAGGCATCCTGTATTTTGAGTTGCTAAATCGGGCAGCTCTATGGGAGACACTATTCATTTCAGACAGGCTCTGGAACAAGGGCCCCCAGCTGGAGTCATTAACGTCATTCTTCTGTGCCTCAGGGGGAGTTAGTCTTGCGCTGCCCAGCTTGGCAAGCAGACAAACTAGTGTCCCCAGAACCCGAGGGGGCTGGAGTCTCTGTCCAGCCTCTTCCTGGGCACATACCTTCCTCCACCCAGAACCTTCCTCTTCATCACTAGTGTGCCCCTTGCTGGTGGGGGACCATTGCCTCATCGTGCTATTGTAAGCAGATATTTTCCATGTCTACTTCCTGTCTTCCTTCCTTTTCATGTTTCTTCCTTCCTCCCTCTCTTCTCCTCCTTCCTTCCTTCCTCCTTTTTTCCCCTCCTTACTAACTATCTCACAACTTGGTTTTATCCTGTCTTCTGAAGTCACCAGCTACCTAGTGCTTTTTTCTCTGCATCTGAAAAGCATATCTAACACTTGGCACTCACATTGTCCCCCTGCCTGAAGCAGGCATTCAAGTCAGACTGCTCGGATCCCATCTATAGAAAGCCTATTGCTTTTTAATGGAGAGACTTGACCGATAATTCTAAACGTGCTCTGGTTTCCTGTGATGGTTAGTTGCTACCCAATGCTGAGTGCTGACTAAGGGCCAGGAATTGTTAAGCAATGTACACACCTTATCTCATTAAAACCTCACCCATCCTATAAGGTGAGTACCCTTACTAGTTTCTTATTTGCAGAAGTGGACAATAAGGGTCAGATAAGTTAAGGAACCGGCCCCAAAGCACACAACTAGTAAGAGGCAGAGGTGAGGTTCAAACCCAGGGATTCAGACTGCAGAAGCCATGCTCTAACCTCTGGGCTGTTCCAAGCAGGCCCTGTGAGAACAGGGGAGGAGTCCCTTCTTGAATTCTTGTATTTTTGCACTGCAGTGTTTCATCAAGATCCATGTCAAGTTTCATTTCTATTACTTGTGTTTGCATTCTCTTTCAAATTGCTTTAATCTCTAAATCCCTATTATTACAGTCCTTTCTCTTACAACTCTGGCTTTTCTAAATATGCCTAATATTGTGTCATGATTAAGGTCCCAACCCTCGCTCACCAAATCCTGAAAGCATCACAGCAAAGTTGCCTGAGGCAGAGAGACAAAGAAATGAAAATGCAATATTAGCATTTCGGCAATATATCTGGAGCCCCCACAAAGAAGCACATGCTGTGTGGCGCATGCAAAGACATCACCCTGCTCTCTAGATGGGGTCTGCTGACGACCCTTCTGTCAAAAAAGGACACTGTGTTCTCATGGTTAATTTATCCAGAGATCACCACTGTGAGATTACTGCTCCTGCAGATTGTTCCCGCCTGGGAGCATTCTGTGGTGGGGATGTCAGGAGGTATTTTAAGCTCACAGGGGAAGTAGGTTATTCTCCACAATTCTCTAGGCCTTCTCCCAGTGACAACTCTAACAGTGTCCTCAGGAAAAGGTCACTGGTTATCACATCTTCTCAGACAAGTCTTATGGGAAAGAATAAGCCTTGAAGTTCTTTCCAAAGGTCAACCAACTCTGGACCCAACTGAGGCCCCCACAGCTGTAGGCCTTGGGCGGAGGACTTCCAGAGCACCGGGGACCATCTGCAACACTCTCAGTGAAGGAATGGGTCTCAGCTGTCACGGGAGGCTGTGGGAGGGAGGCTGGGGAGGAGCCAATCCCATGAGCAAGATGACCTGTGTTCCCTTAAAGCGTAAAGTGTGAGGATATTTGTTAACCACCTTGAACTTGCTCAGCTTTTCCATGTTGTGTGAGCAAAATTGTTTTGGGGTCCATCGCTGTATTCATTCATTCTTCCTTCCTACTTTGCAGTAATCAATTTCATTCAACAAATATTTATTGACCGCCTACTATACACAAGCGTTGTACTAGAAATTGAGGTACATGTGATGAATACAGTACTGTGGTTCTAGCCCTGGCCAGGGGAGAAAAACAATAAACAAGTAAACACCCAAGTGGTTCATTATAATTAGAAGCGTATTTCCTAGGAAGTTAATGAAGCAGGCTTGGGGGTAAACTTCCGGGTCTCTGGTTTCACAGGCCCCTTCCAAAGCTGTGTGTAATGGGGTGGGGGCGGGGCACAAGTTAGCAATTTATGCATAAGCTCCCATGTTTTTGTAAAGTTTGCAAAAGTAATATATTTTTGCATCCTCTTTCTTAAAGAGGCATCCCCAAATGTGTATCCTTCAGCCTGACCACAACGTAGGGAGTTGTGCATAGATTACCAACCACACACAAAAGCAAAAACTGCATTCTGGCCTTTTGTGGAAAAGTAAAAGTGAGACATATCTGCACTTGTTGTAAACAAACCTATTCTCATTTGCCTATTTTCTTTCACAATTGCTTCAGGTTTTCTTATATGCAAATAAAAGTTGATAACACTCAGCCTGGGCTGGTGGAGGAGCTTCTCCATCATTCAAAAGTAGAATTGAAAAGTAAGCACGAGAGCAACCCATTGTGAACTGAACATTTGCCTGGTAAGCCTCTGCCCTCCTTGCCACAGAGAGAAAACAGAGAGGGGACAAAGGGTAAGAATGATTTGAAAGCAGTATCAACGTTATCCTGAGGCCCGGTGAAGTAGAACCTGAGCAGGCTCTTAAATTGAAAACACAGCTGCAAGCAGATGTGAAGGAAGCTGTAGAATCAGGACCCAGTAAGGAGGCGGGGCTGACAAGAGGGTGATGGGTTGGAGGGAAATCGGGGAAATTTCGGCAGAACCACCAGCAGGCTAGCCGGCAGTGACCATCACGGCCAAGATGGAGACATTCCCATCAACTCTCCAGCATGGGAACTAGCTGTGATCTGGAAATCTGGGGTTGGAACTTTTGAACCTATTTTGAAGACTTGCTGAGGGAGCTAGGCAGAGAAGCTTCAGCAGTAAAAGCTACTTTCTAGTAGAGCATAATCATCTTTATAAGAGAAAAAAACAGGACCACAATAGGCAATGAGCAGTGTTATGGGCTGAATTGTGTCCCCTAAAATTCGTATGTTGAAGTCCTAACCCCCTAGTACCTCAGACTGTTTTTTGGATAGTGAGTCCTTAAGAGGTAATTAAGGCTAAATGAGGTCATTATGGTGGGCCCTAATCCAATATGATGGGTGTCCTTGTGAGAAGAGGAGCACAGACATGTGCAGAGGGAAGACACGTGAAGACAGAGGGAAAAGATGGCCAACTACAAGCCTAGGAAAGAGGCCCCAGAAGAAACCAATCTGCCAACACCTTCACGTTGGACTTGCAGCCTCTAGGACTGTGAGAAAACACATATCTGTTGTCTAAGCCCCTCAGTCTGTGGGATTTTGCTATGGCTGCCTAGTGAACGAACACAGGCAGCTACTGGCTTCGCCATTTATTCTGTCCATCCAGTGATGCTGGAGCTCCAGCTCAGGAGCAGCCCAAAGGAACGGAAGCCTGCACGAGCCCAGACAAGAGAGTTTCTCTCACTATCTTTCCTGGGACCCCGACTCTGCGTGCACACTGGACATTATCACTTCGCCTTAAAATGGCAAAACCCCACAATTTACCAATACAGCTTTTTGTGAGATTGAAACTGGTCACAGGAAATACTTCATTTCAACAATACAGATTTTCTATTATGAAAAGAGTAATTTGAGGACATGGAGTGCCAAAGACTGAATTGATGGATAGACAGATAGATTGATATTTGCTGTATATAATGTATTTTCCCATTTTGCTAACACTATGATATACCCTAGAAAATTTAGAAAACACAGGAAAAATAGGAAGAAAAGGAAATCATGCACAGTTTCACCAGCTGCATATAACTGTAGGTAACTCTCTGGTGTGTGTCTTTCCAGAGGGTGGGAAAAAAGAAGAACATCCTCAAAAATTCCAATATCAAAAAAAGCAATTTCAGCACTTTGTTGTAATTCCTTACAGCTTTTGTGTGTGTGTGTTATAGAAGATTATAACAGTGCAAAATATACTGACCTGAAAGCAGAGTTAGTATTCTGAAAATTGATGAAATGAAAGAATCAAGCATTTATACTGCTTTTCTTATATAAACTGTATTTTAAGGTAAACAACTGATGAGGGAAATGTCTTTTTTATAAAAGCATTCCTGCTAGTAAATACAGATGGAACGATACAATTAGAAAATCCCCATTACCTTAGGTTAGGCAAAAAGTATTTTTGTTTTAAAATTTTTTCATTGTGGTCTAAATAGTTTATAACATTGTGAAATTTCAGTTGTACATTGATATTTGTCAAAGACCGTATGAATGTGCCCCTGTACCCCTTGTGCCCACCCTCCCCCACCCTTCCCCCTGGTAACCACTAAATTGTTCTCTTTGTCCGTAAGTTTGTTTATATTCCACATGTGAGTGAAATCTTATGGTGTTTGTCTTTGTCTGGCTTATTTTGCCTAACGTGATACCCTCAAGGTCCATTCAATGTGGTTGCGAATGGGACAATTACATCTTTTTTTATGGCTGAGCAGTATTCCATCATATATATATATATACACGCACCACATCTTCTTTATCCAGTCATCAGTTCTTGGGCACTTGGGCTGCTTCCACATCTTGGCTATTGTGAATAATGCTGCAATGAACATAGGGGTACATAAGTCTCTTTGTACTGTTGATTTCAAGTTCTTTGGATAAATACCCAGTGGTGGGATAGCTGGGTCATATGGTAATTCCAGTTTTAATTTTTTGAGAAATCTCCACGCTGTTTTCCAAAGTGGTTGCACCAGTTTGCGTTCCCACCAGCAGTAGATAAGGGCTCCATTTTCTTCACAACCTCTCTAACATTTATTATTTTTTGTCTTGGTGATTATAGTCATTCTAATGGGTGTAAGATGATATCTAGATGTAGTTTGTTTTTTGTTTATTGTTTTGAGGAAGATTAGCCTTGAGCTAACATCTCCTGCCAATCCTCCTCTTTTTGCTGAGGAAGACTGGTCCTGAGCTAACATTCGTGCCTTCTTCCTCTACTTTATATGTGGGACACCTGCCATAGCATGGCTTGCCAAGCAGTGCCATGTCTGCACCTGGGATCCCAACTGGCAAACTCTGGGCCGCCGAAGCGAAAGGTGTGTTCTTAACCGCTGCTCCACCAGGCCAGCCCTAACTAAGTGTAGTTTTGATTTGCATGTCCCTGATGATCAATGATGTTGAGCATCTTTTCACGTGCCTATTGGCCATCTGTATATCTTCTTTGGAAAAATGTCTGTTCATATCCTCTGCCTACTTTTTGATTAGGTTGTTCACTTTTTTGTAGTTCAGTTGTGTGAGCTCTTTATATATTATGGAATTAACCCCTTATCGGATATATGATTTGCAAATATTTTCTCCCAGTTGGTGGGTTGTTTTTTCATTTTGATTTTGGTTTCCTTTTAGTCTGATGAAGTCCCACTTGTTTATTTTTTCTTTTGTTTCCCTTGTCTGAGTGGACACCATATTTGTAAAGATCCTTTTAAGGCTAATGTCAAAGGGTGTACCACCTATATTTTCTTCCAGAAGTTTTATGGTTTCAGGTCTTACCCTCAAGTCTTTGATCCATTTTGAGTCTATTTTTATGTATGGAGAAAGATAATGATCTACTTTCATTCTTTTGCATGTGGCTGTCCAGTTTTCCCAACACCATTTATTGAAGAGACTTTCCTTTCTCCATTGTATGTTCTTGGCTCCTTTGTTGAAGATTAGCTGGCCATAGATGTGTGGTTTTATTTCTGGACTTTCAATTCTGTTCCATTGATCTGTGTGCCTGTTTTGATTACTATAGCTTTGTAACATGTTTTGAAGTCTGGGATTGTGATGCCACCAGCTTTGTCCTTGTTTCTCAGGATTGCTTTGGCTATTCGGGGTCTTTTGTTCCTCCATATGAATTTTAAGATTCTTTGTTCTATTTCCGTGAAGAATGTCACTGGGGTTCTGATTGGGATTGCATTGAATCTGTATATTGCTTTAGGTAGTATGGCCATTTTAACTATGTTTATTCTTCCAATCCATGTATATGAAATTTCTTTCCATTTCTTTATGTCTTTATTGATTTCTTTCAGTAATGTCTTATAGCTTTCCTTGTATAGTTCTTTCACCTCCTTGGTTAAATTTATTCCTGGATATTTTATTCTTTTTGTTGCAATTGTAAATGTGGTTGTATTCTTGATATCTTGTTCTGTTAGTTCATTATTAGAGTATAGAAATGCCACTGATATTTGTACGTTGACTTTGTATCCTGCAACTTGGTGTAGTTGTTGATTATTTCTAATAGTTTTCCAATGGATTCTTTAGGGTTTTCTATACATGAAATCATGTCATCTGCAAACAGTGAGAGTTTCACTTCTTCAGTACCTATTTGGATTCCTTTTATTTCTTTTTCCTGCCTAATTGCTCTGGCCAAAACCTCCAGTACTAGGTTGAATAACAGTGGTGAGAGTGGGCACCCTTGTCTTGTCCCTGTTCTCAGAGGGATGGCTTTCAGTTTTTCCCCATTGAGTCTGATGTTGGCAGTGGGTTTGTCATATATGTGGGCAAAGAGTTCTTATATGGAAAATGGAAAATCCAAAACATGAAAGAAAAAATTCATCAGTTAAAAACATTCCTCTTCAAAAAATACTTTAAAAAAGTGAAAACGCAAGCCATAGACTGAGAGAAGTTATTTGTTAAATACATCTGATAAAGGACTACTATCTAAAACATATAAAGAACTCTTACAACTCAATAATAAGACAATTAAAAATGAGTGAAAACTTGTCAGATAACTCACTGAAGAAAATCTTTATATGCACACACATGTATACATACATATATATATACGAAAAGCAAATAAACACATAAAAATGCTCAACATCATTAATAATTAGAAAAGTGAAACAAAATCATGATGAGACAACACTACACATCCACGAGAATGGCTAAAATTGAGACTAACAGTACTGAATGTTAGCAAGGATGGGGAACAATGAGAACCCTCAGACGTTGCTGCTCAGAATGCATAATAGTACAGTCACTTTGTAAAGTAAATTGGCACATTCTTATAAAGTAAATCAGATACTGAACAAATGACCCAGCAGCTCCTCTCCTTTACTCAAGAGAAATGAAAACATGTCAGAGAGACTTGTATGCAAATAATCATATCAGCTTTATTCCTAATAGCTCAAACTGTAAACAACTTAAATATCAATCACCAGATGAATAGACAATAAATTGTGATATATCCATACAGCAAAACACTGCTCAGTGACAAAAATGAATAAACTATGAATATTCACAACATGGGCGAATCTCAAACATTATGTTAAATGAAAGAAGCCAGACACAAAAGACTACAACTATGATGATATTTGTATAAAATTCTACAAGAGGAAAACAGTAGTGACATAGAGCAGATCAGTGGTTGTCAGGGGCCAAGAGTGAGAGGAAGAGAGTTATTGACTACAAAGAGGTGTGAGGGGAGTTTTTTGGGTGATAGAAATGTTCTATAACTTGATCACAGTGCTGTATATATGTATACACTTGTGGTACTATATATACCCTGGTGCTGTGTACGCACATGTGATGCTGTAAACCATACACATTGGCCAGAACTCATTGAACTGGACGCCCTAAATCTGTTGTATGTATGTTGTACTTCAGCAAAGCTGATCTGACATACCACTCTGTATAGTTTTGCCACAGGGAGCAAACCCAAGTCTGTTCAAATCTCTGGATCCAGCTACTAATTTTTAGGAAACGCAGAGGAGAGAAGGGGCTGAGCTGCTCCACGAGTGTGCAGTCAGCAATAGCGAGGCTCTGGGAAACTCGACAGGCCTCATAGCCCAGGCTCTTTAACAGACACATTATAAGGAAAAGAAAGTGATAGAAAGGAAGCCTGTGGATTAAGAAGATTAATGACATTTCAAATTTTTAAAATTTGGCAAGGCTAAACTCTGGTGTCTTGGTTGATGAGACCATAGAGATTTATAAGGAACTGGTTACTATAAAAATCAGAACAGTGATTACATTTGGAGGTCGATATGGGCTGAATTGTGTACCCCCTCCCAAATTTATGTGTTGAAGTCCTGACCCCCAGTCCTTAGACTGTGACTGTATTTGGAGATAGGGCCTTTAAAGAGGTAATTAGGGTTAAAAGAGGTCACTAGGGTGGACCCTAATCCAGTATGACTGGTGTCGTAAGAAGAGGAGACGAGGGCACAGACATGAGCTTGCACAGAGGCAAGGCCATGTGAGAGCACAGTGAGAAGGCACCATCTGCAAGCCAGGAAGAGAGGCCACAAGAGAAACCAAACCTGCCAAGACCTTGATCTTGGACTTCTACTCTCCAGAACTGTGAGAGGATAAATTCGTGTGTTTAAGCCACTCACTATGTGGCATTTTGTTAAGGCAGCCCTAGCCCACTAATAGGGACAGAGACAGGGAGGGGCTTGTGGTTGGATGGGGCACAGACTGGGCCCTTTGGGGTGACTGATAAAGTTGAATTTCTCCTTCTCGGTGGTGGTTACAAGGATGTTTGCATTATAATGTCTTAATCTATACATTTGTTTTGTGTGGTTTTTCTGTCTTTTATTTTATGATAAAGAGTTGTAAACAAGGTTGCAAACAAAGATTGTCCAGTCAAGAGGTGAGGATGGCCCGTACTAGGGTGGGGGTAGAGGATTTGATGCGAAGGGTGCCGATTCCTGGTGCGTTTTCGAGATAAGAAGATGCAGGAGAGACAGGGGCCAAAATAACTGCCATGCGGGGTGGGAGTATTGGTCATGAGCTGGGAATTGTTAAAGCTGGCTGATGGGAAAGTGGAAGTTGATTACGCTATTCTGTCTACTTTTATATAGGCTTAAAATTTTTCATGTTAAAAAATAAATTGAGAGAAAATGACAGTGAGAAGCTAAAAAAAGTTGCTTTGTCATTATTTTCCATAAGTTGTGCCTATTTAGTATTTCAGTTGTCACTTTTTATCTCAGCCCATTTTTTCACATGCTTTTCTGCTCTTGTTTCATAGAGTTCCTGTGCATCCTATTGAGGATGCTCAACGAGTTTTTAAAATTTTCCTCTGATTCCTATAAATCATTTGCAAAAGTTTGCTATTCTTCTGAGTCTATAGGATAATATTCAATTTTTCTTGTTTGGTGATATTTTTTCATAGGCCTATGTGCACCCCCCCCCCCCTTAAGTTTCCATCTTTAAAGATGGGGACACCTAACCAGTGTTTTCCAAAAGAACTGGGTGTGAGGATGATCATTGACTCCATTCTCTGTTCACGTAGATACTGAATTTTCTTCTCAGAGCTACAGCCCACAGGCATGTTTATTCAAATGATTCCTAGGCCAATTCCTGGTGTCTGCTTTTCAGCCTTTTTTAGAGCATACAAAGCTATATCCCAACTAATAAACTTGAGTAACTATATGGTTTTTCGTTCTTAGCATCATAGGTTTGGAATCTCTGATAATCTGCACAATTCTTCCCTGATATATATTCTTGGAGACCCAGACAAGGAAATCTCTCTTTTTCATCCCTGGGTGGTTGCACACAATTGTGAAATTGAGCAGTGGGATGGGGCATGAAGCTGGGAGCAGCTTTTAGCCCATATGTTAGGGGCTGTCCCATATCATAACATAGCTGCAGGGTTCTTAAGCTGCCACTGTTGGTAGCTCTTTTAGTTCTGAGACTCAATTTCCAACGTGGAGGGGTGGTTCCCCACACCAACAAGCAATTCTCAGGACACCAGCTGGGTGTCCTACAAGCTAGTTCAATTCTGACACTATCTACACTGAGACAGCAGCAGATTCCGCAGGTTGAGCGCTCAGTCCCATAAGACTGACCCCTACCCCAACCTCAGTCATTAGTCGTATGGCCAGCTTGTTACCTGTGTGTCTGACCAACCAGCTACAGACTGGAGTTCCCAAAGCCCCCCAGTTGCAAGTCCAGGTTATTAGCTGTGTCAACCACTATTTGGCCCCAAGGAACTCAAGGGTGGGTTTGGATGCATTTTAACTGTTTTTCCAAATTGCTCTTTTTCCTTTTGTTATGTTAAGGAGACGCAATCAACAACCACCCTGAACCAGACCAAGCCTCACCCTGAGAGCTACACCTGTGACCTCTGCCTTATTTTTAATGCTAAAATCTCTCCAGGAGGAGTTTAGGCCTTCTTACCATAACCCGCAGTGTATGTGGAAGTGTGTTTTCCAACTGAGCCTGCGCAAGCGAATGCCCACCTCTCCCTCTCGAATATTCATTCCCCATCTGAAATAAAAGGCCCCTGCTTCCCTTTGTTTGGGGATGCCATGACTCTGGAAATGATTCTGCATGGTATCCTCTTTGCCGCAAATATACTTTACTTTGTGAAACAACTTACTTCTGGTGGAGAGTCTGATTTAACCTGCCAGGAGGGAACCCACTTAGGTTTCAGTAACAGCTATACTGTTGACTAACTGGCTATAAGTCAGAGGTTCCCATGGCCTCCTTGGGTTTGATTAATAGGCTAGAGCGGCTCACAGAACTCAGATAAACATTTTGCTTACTAGACCATCAGTTTATTAGAAAAGGATATAACTCAGGAACAGCCAGATGGAAGGGTTGCACAGGGCAAGATATGGGGAAAGGGCATGGAGCTTCCATGCCTTCCAGGCACACCACTCTCATTCCACGCCTCCACCAACCAGGAAGCTCTAGGAACCCTGTCCTTTTGGGTTTTCATGGAGGCTTCATTACATAGTCACAATTGAGGAAATCATTGGTCATTGGTGATTGCTACAATCTCAAGCCCCTCTCCCTTCCCCTGAGGCTGGAGGAGGACGGTGGGGCTGAAAATTTTAACCCTCTAATTGCATGGTTGGCTCCACTGGCAACCATCCCCCATCCTTAGGTGCTTTCCAAAAGCCACTCATTAACATAACAAAAGACACTGTTATAACTGACCACCGCTCAGGAAATTCCAAGGGATCTGTGAGGTGGGAACCATGGATGAAGACCAAATATATGTGAGAAATATATTTTGATCATCTGAATGACAAAATATATGTTTTTCTTATAAATCACAATATCGCACTGGCCCACAAAACTATCTATGATTAGGTAGCCCAGAGAATACTACATCGACAGCATCCCTCATCCTGCCGCCAATCCCACAGCATCAGCTACGTTAAGGCTTGCTTGTAGACATTCCATCTCCTAAGTGCATGCTTTGCCCAGAAGATTAGAGCCATGAGAATTTCCCCAGTCTGTTAAAAGTAGTCACACTGGTCCTAAGATTTTACAATAGTCTAATCAAAACTCCAGTCCTACATAGTGGGTAACACTTCACACCAAGTAGGATGGCAATAATAATTAGAAAAAATAGAAAATAATAAGTATTGGTGAGCATGTGGAGAAGTTGGAGCCCTTGTGCACTGCCAGTGGGAATGTAAAATGGGGCAGATGCTGTGGGAAACAGTTTCATAAGTCCTCAAAAAGTTAAACATAGAATGACCATATGATCCAGCAATTTTATGCCTAGGTATGTACATAAAAGAATTGAAAGCAGGGACTTAGCAGACATCTGTATACCAGCGTCCATAGCAGCATTATTCACAATAGCCAAAAGGTGGAAACAACCCAAGTGCCCATCAACAGGTGAATGAATAAGCAAATATGGTATACACATACAATGGAATACTATTCAGCCATAAAAAGGAATGAAATTTTGGTATATGCTACATGGGTGGGCCATTATGCTTAGTCAAATAAGCCAGATACGAAGGGCAAGTATTGTGTGATTCTACTTATACAAGGTACCTAGAATAGACAAGTTCATTGAGACAGAAAGTAGAATAGAGGTTACCAGGGGCTGATGGGGGTGGGGCGAGTTATTGTTTAAAGAATACAGAGTTTACGTTGAAGATGATGAAAAAGTTTTACATATATATAGTAATGAAGGTTACACAACATTGTGAATGCACATAATGCCACTGAACTGTACACTTAAAAATGGTTAAAATGGTAAAAATCATGTTATATATATTTTACCACAGTAACAAGTATCTCCCTAAAACAAAAACAAACACCAAAGTTGAAATCAAAATTTATATATGAAATTATGATTACAAATATTTTGCAATTGTCTACATATTGGGTGTGTTGGGTTTCAGAGAGCATCTGGACACAATGCTGATCTCTTGGAATATATATTTGAAAGACCATATTAAAACAAAATGTAATATAAAAAAACAAAACAAAACAGGAGCAGGTCCTGTGGCCAAGTGGTTAAGTTTGCATCCTCTGCTTCAGTGACCCAGGGTTTCACCAGTTCTGATCCTGGGTGCAGACATGGCGCTGCTCATCAAGCCATGCTGAGGTGATGTCCCACAGAGCAGAACTGAAAGGACCTACAACTGATATATACAACTATGTACTGGGGGGCTTTTGGGAGAAGAAGAAGCAGAAGAAGAAGAAAAATAAAAGATTGGCAACAGATGTTAGCCAGGACCAATCTTTAAAAAAAAAAACTCCAGTCCCTCACTTAGAGGATTTTGTGACACCAATGACTATCACAAAGCTCTTTGTTAGCAGATCAGTCTTCTTATCTTTAGCATTACTGCCTCCAGGACCTCCGAATGCAGCTATATTTCTCTGGTGCAGGACCAGCACCACTATCCATGATGGCCTTGATCTCTTTCCTATCTACAAGTGGTGAAAAACTATGGTTTCATCTAATCTGATTTTTTAACATTTTGGATACATTTCTTGGTAAAAGGGCACAGTCTTTCCTAAGTTCAAAAAATATATATACAAAGAGGCAGGAAAAGTTGAAATCGTAAAACTCCAAAAACAAGAATTGGCATTTATCTATTGTGGGAACTTAGGCAAAATCCTCCACTATCTACAAGGCCATGAGAACTAGATTGAGAAACACAATAGGAGACCACGCCTTTAAGCAGAGAAAGACCCACTGTGGAACAGGTCTGCACCTTGCACAACCACAGGGGCACCATTCGCTTCATAGTCCCCATGGTCAGTACACTGGTTCCATGTGGCCAAGCACAGCCACGTTGTGGAGAACACATGCGAACAGTTCCTACCTCACCCTTGGCTCTCCATTAGGCCCAATTCTGAAACACAAGCCATATCCTCAACTACAAACACCATAGCTGTCTCCCTTTTCCTTGGACGCTGCTTTTTGAGGCAGCCTGACTACCATATTCTTCCCCATCCCCCATCCCCCAGCCCCGCCTCCCCCTTCTTCAGAGACTGCAGTTCTCTAAAAGTAAAGTGGGGCTTGGAGGAGGGAGTGGAGGAAATAGACTGTGACAATTTTCTCCTTGGACATGTAAATTAAATTAAAAGTTGAAGTAAAATTTTGTATGGGGAGGAGAGAAAGTGCCCTGGAGCATACCAGGGATCATAATTTTTCACCTACTGCATCTCTTCTGTCTCTCAGGGGAGTTTTAGGTAGTGAGAGTGAGAGAAAATCCCATTTCAACCTTGCAGAAGTTCAAGAAATGAGAGCAGAGGTGATGTTAAAAATGTTTAACAACTGGGATGGCATGGGCATGGATCATGCAGAAGAGATGTTAGCCATACCTAGTATAACTTGACCAGTGAGTACCGCCTCAGCGTAGTTTGGATGAGAGCTTCTTAGCTCTCAGAACTGGCTATCTTCTGGTTGAGGTTCACAGTGCTCTGATTGATGGGACTTGGTCCAAGTTACCCTGAGACCCATATTTCCATCCTTGGTGTACCTACTCTTTAGCTTATGGCTTATCCCAACGATTCTTTTCCTCCGTGTGACAGAGATGGCCTGTTATCACCACACAGTCCATTCTCCCTTTCTTCTGTGGTTTAGAAGTAATGGAAGTTAGAATATAGTCACCCAGCTAAGCACTCCATTTCCCAGCCCCCCTTGCAGTTACGTGTGGCCATGTGACTAGATCATCACCATTGGAATATGAGCCAAAGTCATGACCTTAAAAGGAGTGGAACGTGCCCTCCTCTCACCTCATTCTCCCATCTCACTGACTGAAAGGTGGATGTGGCATTGAAAGCTGGGACAGTCATCTCATCCACAGGAAGGAATCCAATGAAGGAAATCCAGAGAAACTATGGAAGGAAGTGTTCTCTGAAGATTATAGAGCGACCATATGTTTCCTAGTGGTTTCTTCACTATACACCACCATTATACCATCACCTGCCCAACTCTCCTCAAGTGCCGCAGGGGAACCTCAGCACATAAACTCTAACAAATGAAGTAGACAGGCACACCGTACTCTATTTGGCAAAGATGAACTTTCCTGTGCATATGAGTCATCTAGGGGTCTTGTTAAAATGCAGAGTCTGTTTCTATAGGTCCTGGCTGGGCCTGAAATTCAGCATCTCTAAAAGCGATGATGCTGATCTGACCACATTCTGAGAAGCGAGGATCTAAAGCACTGAACTAGCTTCTAAGAGGGCCCAGCCATCACTCTACTTTCAGTCTGCAGGTTCCTACAGGTCTTTGAACCAGGGCGCATCTTCCCCTCCTTCCCTCCTGCTACTGAAGACCTGTCAAAGACGACAGTCCTTTCTGGGGTGGCTCCTGATCTCCAGCCTCCATTTCGTTTAGTTTTGTTTTGTTTTGAGGAAGATTAGCCCTGAGCTAACTACTGCCAATCCTCCTCTTTTTGCTGAGGAAGACTGGCCCTGAGCTAATATCCATGCCTATCTTCCTCTACACGTGGGATGCTTACCACAGCACGGCTTTTGCCAAGTGGTGCCATGTCCACACCTGGGATCCGAACTGGTGAACCCCGGGCCACCGAGAAGCGGAACGTGCAAACTTAACCACTGCGCCGCTGGGGTGGCCCCTCCCGTCTCCTTTTATTAACATCTGCATGATACTGCTGAATCCATGTCTGTCTTGGTCTCAGGCCAGGCTCTCAGGCAGAGAAAAAGCTGTGTCCAGATGTGTGGCCCCAGACAGGAGGCAGTCCTAGAGCGGGGTGGGTAGCATCGGGGAAGTTTCCCCAAGGCTAGTGTCTATCCAGATGCCCCCTTCTCACTGTGGCTTTCGCAGGCCATTTTCTCTAAATTTGCAACCCCACCCTGACATTTCCCTGCTTTATTTCCTTATCCCTCGCCCTTTGAAGAACTTATTACCATTGAACATACTGTGTATTTTACAGGTTTATTTTATCTATTGTCTGTCTCCTCCCACTAGAATGTAAGCTATTGTCTATATTTATCGCAAGGATGAATGACAGGCAGGTGACACTCAGTAAACACAGAAACAGGGAGCCCGCAGAGAGCTGGGACTGGAGATGGGAACTGCTGTCGTTGTGGGGTACCAGGCAGGTCACCAAGGCAGGTACTCGGACACCTCAAATAACACAGGATCTTGTAGGTTAGACCAAATCTCGAAAAGTCCTGCTACTATCCTCCCACGCTGCCGTCAGTCCTCACTTGTGGAAATCTTGCTTGTGACGGCCCTCGCCCAGCCTGCAACCCTGGAGAGTAGGTATTCTTACTCCCGCTTGAAAGATGAAGACAGAGGCTTAGAGAATGTAAATATTTATCCAGGAAGCAAAGTTGGGATCTAAATCCAATTCTTTTTCTTTTTTTTTAAGATTGGCACCTGAGCTAACAACTGTTGCCAATCTTCTTCTTTTTTTTTTCTGCTTTTTTTCCCACAAGTCCCCCAGTACACAGTTGTGTATTCTAGTTGTGAGTGCCTCTGGTTGTGGCGTGTGGGACGCTGCCTCAGCACAGCCTGATGAGCGGTGCCATGTCAGCGAACCGGCGAAACCCTGGGCCGCCAAAGCGGAGTGCGGGAACTTAACCACCCGGCCACAGGGCTGGCCCCGACACAAGGGGTTTGATGTGGGAGCCCTGAGCGGAGCTGGGTCTGCAGGTGGAGATCAGATGACCCCAGTTTTCAGGAAAGAAAGGCGGAAGAGGCTGTGGACCAGGTAATGTATGTATCTTCCTGGGATGCTATTCTCATCCCATCTCTGACCACCGGCCTTAGGCCCCTCCTCCAACTGACTCCTCCAGGACGTGGCCGGCTGCTCTTCCTTATGTGAAACAGGTTATTCTAATGGGCATATCTCCTACCTACCTTCAACTCTTCACAGCTCTGTCTCCCAGCAACGCCAGACCACTGGGCCCACCTGACATTCCCCTTCCGGTCCGCAACCCTAACTGGGAGTGACAGCAAAGAGGTATAGAGTAAGCCGGCTCGCACCCCGCCACCCCTCACACTCCCAACACATTAGAGGATACTCCTGAATCCATAATTACCTCAAGGGTCAGGAAACACTCAACACAGGCAAAAGCATGGCACTGCTCTTCAGAGGAAGACAATCCGTTATTACTCACTACCCTTCAATTCCACCGGCGTTCATTGAGTGCCTGCCAGGGAGCCTGTTAGGATCCCCACCTCTGGCCTGGGGGTGAGGGGAGTGGAGGGGGAGTCCTTAAGGCGGAGGGAA